>NW_027192434.1:0-29710 GCF_041956645.1 Rasamsonia byssochlamydoides | reverse complement strand
CGGAAGAAAAAGGGGGGGGGGGGGGAAAGGAACCAATGGGACGAAGGGGAAAAAAAAATAGAAACTAATTTCTTATCACTAGAACGCATGAGGAGAGAAATAGCCAAAAAAGAAAGAAAAAAAGAGCGACTTCTTCATAGCTCTTTTAGAGAAAGAAAAAAGGCGNGTCCCGACGAGGGTCGAACTCGCGACCTTGGCGTTATTAGCACCACGCTCTAACCGACTGAGCTACGGGACCTGATTGGTTGAAGAGCTGGTGGGGAACTATGTTTCTTGTTCCGGGGATCCGAAGTATGCTGTGATGCAACCTGTGACTTGCCAGATCCCGACTCGGCGTTTCTTCGAAGAGGACAAGTCCTGACTAGATACATACATACTGAGCTGTAGGGATGATTGCAGGTTCTGTCAGATCGAAGTATTAGGATCGGATAGCTCGGCCCATATAACCAGTCTGCTTTGTGTGGCTTGTCATGGCAAAGATAGTGACTGCTCCTGCAGGCAGAGGTATAGCTTTGGCTATAGAGACAGATGCTTTTTTGTACAACTTCTATCCCATCACTTGAAACTGCGTCCCTTTTTTTTTTCTCTGCGGTGACTGCTTGTTCAATATAGCAGGTTGGCATCGTGCATCTCTACTGATACCTATTGTTCTGCTGTATCAGTCAGCTACTAATAGTGCCCGAATTCCCTGCTAAGCCTGCCAAGAAAATATGTTGATAGACGGGTCGAACGAAACGAAAGGTTGCAGGAACCTTTTGTCTCCTTGCTTTCGTACAACGTAGAACAATAACCCCGCATGGAAAATCAATAGATACTCAACAAGTACTCATAAAAGAGGGTTGTCTTCTGAGCTGCAAGGTAACCAGATAGACATATAAACTAAGCTTCTGCAGCATGCTGCATCCTGGATACCACAAATTTGATTGTTCGACTGCACTCATCCCTACAAAGAGACAAGATCAATGCCATTGCTTCAACTTCCAAGTTCCGCCCTCAGTAATCGCAACGACTAAGGACTCGACTCGAGTCATTCACTATTACTAGAGGGGGTGCCAGTGGGAGGCTAGGGCGGTGGACCTCTAACGGACCGCCGGCTGGGCGCACGCCCCGCCTCAAGTAGCCGTCGATTACACATCCCGAAACTCATTTTCCTTGTTCCTCGACTCCTCTCATCCACCTTCGATCGACATTCGCTTCCCAGTCGGCCTTCAACAGGATCCAAACCTCATGTTTTTACCCCTCACTCTTCACTACTGACGGTGTACTATAGAGCAGAGTGCGCTTTCGATCTTTTGCCACCTTTTGAGTCGCTCAGGATACCTTCAACCCCCCCGACTACGCTTCGATTGATCGTTCCTCTGCTTGATACCTCGCCATGCTCCAGACTCAAACTCAGCACGTCTTCTCTCACCAGCACCAGTATCCGCAGGCTGAGCCCACCTGGCTGCACCAGCAGCAACAGCAGCATCACCAGGCGCAGCACCACCAGCAGCAGCATCAAACCCAGCATCACCAGCAGCACTCCTCCCTCGCGGCTCAGCAGCATGCCCAGGCTCAGGCTGCCGCTGCTGCCGCCGCCGTAGCGCAGCAGCAGCACTACAACCGTATGGCGATGGGCGGCGCCGGTGCAGCAGCAGCGGCCGGTGTTGGAAATCCAGGACAGACTTCCGCCGCCGCCAGTGCAGGGATGACTGCGGAGGCAGGCGCTCTGACAGCCGCGGCTGGCTTGGACGGCGGAATCAGCGAAGAGAACCGGAGGGTTTTCATCTGGGTTGCCGAGTTGCTCGATCCGAATAGACGGGAGCAGGCGCTCATGGAGCTCAGCAAGAAAAGAGAGCAGGTGCCTGAGCTTGCTCTGGTCATCTGGCACTCATTTGGTACGTTGCTCATCTTCGAGACAAAACGACGACGAAAAAATTTCAACTGACTTTTCATCTCAGGTGTCATGACTGCTCTGCTTCAGGAAATCATCTCCGTCTACCCTCTGTTGAACCCTTCCCAGTTGACCGCTGCCGCCTCGAACCGGGTTTGCAATGCCCTGGCTTTGCTGCAGTGTGTCGCTTCTCACAATGACACACGCACTCTGTTTCTGAACGGTACGTAATGATCTCACTACTAAGTTTAGTTTATGCGGTGCTGATCTGGAAACAGCCCATATTCCTCTCTTTCTCTATCCGTTTCTCAACACGACTTCCAAGTCCCGCCCCTTCGAATACCTCCGCCTCACCTCTCTGGGCGTGATTGGTGCGCTTGTCAAAAACGACTCGTCGGATGTGATCAACTTCCTTCTCACCACCGAGATCATCCCTCTCTGTCTTCGCATCATGGAGACTGGCTCGGAACTCAGCAAGACGGTGGCAATCTTCATTGTGCAGAAGATTCTGTTGGACGACATCGGTCTCGCGTACATTTGCGCTACTTACGAACGATTCTATGCGGTGGGAACAGTCCTGAGCAACATGGTGACTCAACTCGTCGAGCAGCAGACGGTGAGGCTGCTCAAGCATGTTGTCCGTTGCTTCCTTCGGTAAGTTAGAATTGCTTGTTCCCTTCACATGCTGCTTCCGACTAACAACCTGTCTACAGACTGAGCGACAACAGCCGTGCTCGTGAGGCTCTCCGCCAGTGTCTCCCTGAGCCTCTGCGCGATGCGACCTTCTCGTCGGTGTTGCGTGATGATGCGGCCACCAAGAGATGCTTGGCCCAGCTCTTGATCAATCTCTCCGACAACGTGGTCGATGGAAACCCTAGTGGTGCTACTATGTAAAAAGGCAACTAATTTGTTTCATCTGTTGGGCGATTTATCACGACATGCATGGGACGGTTCACGGCGAAATGGGTTATAAGGCGTCAAAGATCGATTCGCATGAAAACTGATTTCAACTGATTTCTGTTCTTCTGGGGAGAGACGTTGCAGTACAGGGCCCGATGGAGCATTTCTTCATTCTGAGGTCAATATCGAGGTCATTGGGGCTTCTCATCTGTGGGCGATGTGTTCGATCTGTGGTTTTCTTTTATCATCATCTTTCTGGGACATCCTTTTTTCCGTCGTTATTCGGTATGGGTTGTTGGCTGGTGGTGGGGATCTGGACGGTCTGGCATTCTTTCTATATTTGATTGGCTTCTCATTTTCCCTGCATTTGTCTGAATATTTTTTATCTTCCGAATATTATTTTCCCCAATGACCCTGCCTGTCAGATAGAGATCGTCACTGAACGAGATACCAGGATCTATGCATTTGTTTTATTTTTACCCGGTCATGTACTCATGTACTTGTTTCTCCCCTTTCAGTCTGTATTATTTCCCCTCACGTCATCCTCTCGTTTCATTTGGATCAGAGAAATGGGATATCAATGGGCGCAATTTCTGATCTCGGTTCGTTTTTTTTTTGCGGATTACTACTACCGGTGTACTCTATCTGTGCTTCTTGCCCTTGAACTCGAAGCTGTAATCAGGAAAATTGCAGGCTCATGGACACAGGCATCTCTCGAATCGGGCTTCTTTTCTGCTAACAAACTATCCTCAATCCTGTCTTGGAGACTCGTCGGTGGAAGAGATCTGAATGTATGTAATGTCTTCTAGTAAATAGTCTTCACAATGTTCGAGGCAAACAGATACGCCAGCATAAATTCATAGGAACGACGATTTCACGATCGTCGAGTCACCTTACATAAGCATTCCATTTCGGGTGTGGTTCGAATTCTCGCTAATATAACCAGATCAGGACTAGCGCATCCTTCACGCGGGCTCCGACTCTCGCCGTGACGGACTGCCGGTGGCGCGCTGATCTCATCCATTCCGTCCGACGCTGGTTTGCTGACTGAACCCGCTACACGTCTTCCCGCTCCTCCCCTTGTGCAGAGCCGCAAGGATCTCGTCGCGCCCGGATTTTGCCGCCCGCGTCGACGGGTCGTCTTGGGCAGTTTGATAAACAGGTATTTACATTATTTTATCGTACTCACTCCACGCATCTCACAGAGGAAAAGACTGTGAGGAGCCACCTTTCCCTGCGCCAGTGGCGCCTGCGGCCTCACGGTTTCGTTCCGCCGTCATGGTATCGCGAAAGCGTGCTGCCTCCGAAATGGAGGCCGCGCCCGATCAGCAATCAAAAGAACCGAGCTTGCTCCAGCGGCTCCGCAATTGCTGGGAATTCGCCTGTCTCATGCAGTTCATTTTCACGTTTGGAAAGGTTTTCAAGATCGATGAGGACTTTGGTATCGAGGTATGTTTCATGATGCTATCTCTGCCGCGGGGGATGCGGAGAAGACGTGTTATCGGATATTTCCATACACTCTCCGATATCTGTCATTGTCCCCTCCACGGCGTTTGCAATTATTCCATACCTACGATAGTATCTGACGTGTTCTCAATCGCAGGATTTGGAGATGGATTGCCTCAAGCCTGGCGGGTCGGACAAGCTCCTTGAGATCGGATTGTCGCTCCTCAAGTTCGTTTCGTCGCATCGCGGTTTGACGTATGTATTCCGTGTCGCTGTCATGGTCAACGTTGGGATAGACTAACGGAAAGCGTATTGCATGAACAGGACCGAAAATTTCGACGAATATACACGGCGTCAGTACAATGCGAAGGCACCTCATCTTCCTAACCCATTCGGATACGACGAGGAACCTAAGAAGTTCAAAGATTTTGACATCTTTCTGAAGCTTCGAGTGCTACACCAGCTGTCGGTGTGGACGTTTTGGAATCCGGATCGGATCAGGGAGAAGATGCCCGAGCAGCGGGAAATTGATCAGACGCAATGGGTGCGTGGCTCTTAGAGGTCGCTTGAATACCTTCGCTGACTGTATCTACAGCGCATCGAGGAACTTGGATACGATCGCGAGGATCGTCTTTACTACGTCTTGGATGACAACAGACTCTATCGCCGCACCGATCCCCCCATTCCCCCACCCCCTCCTCCGAAGCCAAAGGCGAATACCAAGAAGGCGAGGGCCGCCGCGAGAGCTGCCAAACGAAGAAAGCTCGCTGAAGAGGCCGAAGCGGCCGAAGCCAAGGAGGAAGAAGCCGAGGAAAAAAGCGTCGCACCTGAACAAGATTCTCACGAAGACACGTCCGGAGGGATCAAGTGGGAATGCATAGCTGTTACTCTTGCTGAATACCAACAATTTATTGATACTATCCGCAACACGAAAGACCCCAACGAGAAGATTTTAAGAGATCGGCTCATTCATGAGGTCTTGCCAGTTATTGAAAAGATCGAAGAAGCTCAGCAGCGGAAGAGGCAAAAGCAAGAGAAGGAGCTTTTGAACATGCAGCTTCTCGCTACAGCGAAACGGTCTAGCCGCATTGCCGACCGACTAGAGAGAGAACGACGTGAGAGAGAGGAAGCGGAGGCAGCTCGCAGACGTGAGGCAGAGCTGGCCGCCGCTCGCAAGGAGCAAGAAAGACAGAGGAAGCTGGAGGAAGAACGACGGCGTCGCATCATGACACGCGAGCAACGGATCAAGGAACGGGAGGAGAAGCGTCTGCGCCATGAAGCCGAGATGGCCCGGTTGGAGGAGGAACGGAAGAAACTTGAAGCAGGCGAGAGCAGATTGTCGGAGAGACATCTGAAAGCGGAAATGGAGAGACAGAAAAAGAGTTTGGAGGAGCTTCAAGAAGAGCAATGGATCTTTGACTGTTCCGGTTGTGGCGTTCATGGAAAGAACCTGGTATGCAGTTTTTCTTTCTTCTCTTTCGTTTTCTACTGACTCTTGCTGACGTTCAACAGGATGACGGCTCTCATAGTGTCGCTTGCGAGAGATGCAACGTCTGGCAGCACAGCAAGTGTTTGGGTATTCCCCAAGACGAGGCAGAAAGGGACGATTTTCACTTTATTTGTGCGGACTGTCAACGACGGGAGGAAGAAGCAAAACGTCCAAAGATTCCTCCGTTGAAGTTCCGCATAGGTTCGTTGGCGTCGGCGTCGACACCGGCAACGAATGCTACAGCCAAGGAGGAAGATCAGAGTCAGTTGAACGCTGATGCTGGCGTCGAGGCAGCGAAGCCGGAGGCTGGTCCGAGTCAGTTGCCTGTAGAGGCTCGACAACCTGATCAACAGCCTGATCAACCTGATTCTTCTCATCCGAATGGCGTCCACGCCGTGAATCCTCCCCCGTCCCCTCAGCGTCGTGATCAGCCAGTGAATGGCAGCTCAAACCCGTCATCTGGCGCCTTCGCGGCTCCCCCTTCGCCGTCCAAGTCCGTCGTTAATCAATATCCTCTCCAGCGACCGTCGTCTTCTCATTCCACGCACAGCCAGGCTGTACCATCGCCCATTCAGAACCGTCCGTCTATGTCTCCGACGCAAGGAAACCGGGATGTCGGTCCCTTGGCTGGATTTCCTCCATCGGCGCTGTCCAATGGCTCAGTCCCGTCGACTCCATTTGGACAACAAACTCCACGACCTCAGAATCCTGCCCTCCCTCCCCTTTCGTCCAGTTTTGATCGACCTGCCGCCTCAGGTGTCAATGACTCGTTTTCTCATACTCCGCCGCCTCAGGGATCTCAGGGCATGTCACTGTCTGGGTTGAGTCCGACCAAAAACTCTCCCCGGCCGATGACTTCGGGAAGCGTGGGAAGTGCAACCGTCCTGCCTCCTATCCAGAAATTAGAACCCAGTCCCAAGCTCATGGGGAGGAGCTCGCCGGATGCGCCTATTCCTCCGCCGGTCAAAACGATGACACCGGAGCAGGAGGAACGAAGGCAGAGGGAGAATGAGATGGCAGCCAACGGGCAGTATCCGTCGCTGTCTCGCCCTTCACTTTCCTCGTTGACATCTTGGAACTTACCTCCAGCAACGCAGCAGCAACAATCGCAGTCTACACAGGGTGATGGACAGCACAGCATCAATGGTCATTGACGTGTCATCAAGCATGAAGCACACACGTGATCTTTTCTGGATGCATGATACAACACACAACCTGCCAATCTAGACGTCTAGTCGTGCTCTCGCAGTTCAGACATTTCCGATTCGTGCTCTTGGTCTTTCCAATGCAACTCTTTACCCTTTTTTTTTTGCTTTTGTTTTCCACGGTACGGTACAATCCACACAATCACGGCGGGAGTTTTATGAATGGACCAGGTATTCGATCCAGCACTTTTTTTTTCCGTTTCTTTTCAAGTCCTATGATATAAACTCTTCAATTCAATTCACCAATAGATGATTAATGCATTACATACATGGAAGACGTCTCGAGACGGATTGGATGGATTTTGGAATGGATTGATTATCTTATCTGGCAGAATTGAAATTGGATTTGCTTAATTAAACAGTGGCCGTTGTTGTGTTAGGTTAGTATAACCTAACTGGACTGCACGATACTGCCGTTTCCTCTTCTTCCTCTTGCTCTTCTTCTACTTCCTCTTCTTTTTACCCTTTTTACCTTTTTCAGGTAATGTATGTACTTGATCTTGATCAATTGATTGATGCATGAACCGCGAAGCACTTGACGTGCATGAATTTTTCTATTCCATTCTGTATTTTTTTTTCACCCAGGAGTTTTTTTTTAGGAGTTGAGTTGGTTTTATGGGTTTTTTTATCTTCTGGGGTAGAGTTAGAATTTCATTCCGAGGCAAATGAAACAAAACGAGGTGTATTTATTTATGTATTTCTTTTTCTTCTTATCCTGTTGATCTCAGCCGTGAACCAAGCAAATACCCAAGACAAAAAAAGGAAGGGGATGGAAGGGAAGCTTGATCGGCCGTGTTGGTTTTTTCAGGCTTAAAATCAGCCCTGTTTTCTCATCTTCTTGATCTTTTCTTGATCTTTTTTCTAATCATCACTGTTTCTTTATTTATGTCATACTAGGAGTGAGTTCTAGTCTAGTCAAAATTCTACTGATTTATCATTTCTGTCGACAGTATCATATCATACCTAGGTTACTTTACGTAGGCAGGTAGTTCGTAGAATATATGTATATATATAAAATAAAAAACAGAGTAGAAATACTATTCGGGAGGGGAGACATATCAATCTCATATAATCATAAGGTATTAAATTAAACTATCTATCTGCCATGGGCGAGCGAGTTTCTGCTTTCTACTTGCTTTTCGTTTCAATGAATGGATTAATGAACACTACCTACCATTTCATCAGTCCGCGACGAGAGCAAACCATTATTAATTAATTGCCGTAACTAATGATAGTAATTACGCGATATCGTTTATACAAATGTGCACCGTTACCAACATCGATATTTGATTCCACTGCTTCTCCCTGAAAACGACGAAATAGGTAAGGAAACGAACAACTGAATTGAGCCCCCAGAGCGGGACAGTAGTGGCAGCACAAGCAGCAGCAGCAGGAAGAAGGTTCTTAACCTCGGACCAGTGTCGAGTATCAAAGTTCAAGGCTCAAGGATCGAGGAGCAGGGCGAGGTCTGATCGGACTAACCCGCGCAGTCTTTTTTTCTTCCTTCCTCGTTAGTCATCTATGAGGGATAAAATGAAATGAAATAAATATATATAATTCGTCTGGTAGCAGTGCAGTACAGTGCAATTCGCTTTAGAAATAGATTTTCGCTTTTGATCTTCTTGATCGTTTTGTCTTCCTAGGGAAATAAAAGAAAATAAAATAGAATAAGAAATAGAATAAGAAATAAAATATTCAGGACTAACTACATAACTGTAACGCACTACTGTACATACATGTATATGAATATTGACATCAGCAAGCAACACAGGCAAGTTTTCATTCATACAGCAAAGCAAAGCAAACAGTCAAATTCTCTATAAATAATCAGTAATAATAATAATAATAACTAGGAAAGATACAATAAAACTTAGGAAAGCTCTCTCATAGCTCTAGTAGACAGGCTTCTCATATACTTAAAAATATCATATTGGCTAATTTCTATGGATTTCCACATACAGTACATAAAGAACATCTTTCTGAATAATATCTCAGAAGAAGGTGAAGCTCTTTTTTCCTGTCATGATGATGATGCCTTAGGATGTGGGCAAATCTGCCTGGCATTGATAATGATTAATTGATGTGCTCTATTCTTCTTTGCTATGCTGGACTTGGTTTTGCCGTAGCTAGATACCTTCCACCTACTTATCCACAACGGCAATCCCCTATTCTATATTCATTTATTCACCCATTCATTCTGCGCTGGGGCTATACAGGATACTGCAGCAATCATTCCACTCATTTTTTTTGTTGTAGATTTATACCGTAGAGTACAGTCTACCGACAGTTATATTGCACAGTGACCGAATAATATTTCAATCGGGGAAATATGTAGAAACGAAGGTTTCTATCTATCTATCTATCTATCTACTATCTACAATCTCATCTCAAAAACAAAAAAAAACACCGAGTTCTCAAGTCGATTTTTTTTTGATAATGACCTTGTTTTGGCAGGTAAGCAAGAAAGCGGGCGGCAACAAACTCTGTCTGTCTGTCTGTCTGTCGCTAGTAGTACTGGATATACAGCACATGCAGAAAAGCCATCCTTATTTACCCACCTAAGTAGGTTAGGTTAGATAGGTTAGGTAGGTATGCATGTACTGTACATACATAGCTCGTGCGTACCCCACTTCGCTTAGAATTTAATTTTATTATATACGGAGTAGATCCTACTGACTAGGTAACTGCCTAACTTTCTCAACAAGGCAACTCGCTCACTCGCTCGTTCACTCGCCTGCCCCTTCGTCCATTCATCTCATCTCATCCTGAATCATCTATCTATCTATCGCCTCGGGTACTACATACTAAGTAAGTAAGTAGGCTAGGCTAGGCCCAACCTTCCCTCCTTGTTTTCCTTCGTTTTTCTTCCGTGCTTCTTCTTCTTCTCCGCATGGGATGATCATCAACTATCTACACCCATTTTAACTATTTATCGGAACAATATACCCGAGCAGTTAGGTTATGTACAAATCTCAATCGACCAATCAATATCTACGTAAAAATGATTACGGTATAATTTGATAAGCGAGATACATCCATCCATACATACATGCAGATATCCTAGTAGAACCCTACTGCCCCTACCCTGTCTCTCTAGTCAGTCAGTCAATCCGTTCTACATGGGTGAACCCTACCCACCCTACCCTACCGTACCCTGCTGTATGGAGGACCCTACATTAGGGACCTACTTACCTTACTTAGGGCCCTAGGGTGACTCCTACATACTTCGTATGCTTCTAGGGTCCTAGGCAATTCAAATTGAATATTGACCGTAGCTGATGCAAGGTAGATCATCTTTCCATCCATGCCTTGCCTTGCCTTGCCTTAGTTACCTGCCTACCTACATAAGTTAAGCTAATTACTGTAACTAAGCTAAACTTCCCTGCCTGGACCTGCATTCCTACATACGAAGTATGCACGGAGTACATTACAGTAGAATGATTACCTAGTTAGGGTCCTAGATAGGTAGATTATCTATCCATCTGTCTGGATTGATGGCCAAAAAAAAATATGGATATGGATTATGGACAGGTCTATTTAAGTGCAGGGTCTCCCCGACGCAAATCCGAGACTAATACTGTTGTAACTAGGACGGACTACTACTAGGTAGTGTTTATAGTTCGACAGGCTGCTACTACTACGAACAAGTATGTACTCCGTACAGTACATACAGTACATACCTACAAGAGTACGGAGTTCTCCGTAGCCAGTATTTCCAAACACTAGGGAGGGAGTACTCTGTAAGGTAGGTAGGTAGATATCCTCTGGACTAAGTATTACTGTCAAACGGTCATCTCACATTCTGATGATGATCTGCGTTCACTCTTATCGACCTACTCTAGTTAGTTAAGTAGGTAGTTACCTACATACCTACCTAGGTAGTAGTTAGACTAACTAATCTCATACATACATACGCGTGTCACAACGACTCGACGACGACGACCTATCACATCCATCATCCCTCTCCTCTCCTCATTACTTTCACCAAGTTCGTCCGTCCTGTCTGTAATGTGCCACAGGACAGCGCATGCCAGTGTGAGTCGTGAGTCCCACTCGTGGTGTCATGCCATGCTGTCATACTGTCATGCTGTTCTGGTCTGCTCGCATTCCTATTCCAGCTATTTACCTACCTAGTATGTATGTACGGAGTACTTCCGTACTGTACCTACCTACCGACCTACATAAGGTAGGGAGGGGGGCTGCGACTAGCTGCGCGCCACAGAAGCCACCGTATAACGACCTAAGCATGTCACATGTCAGCGTAAAGTTTGTTGAAACGGGAAAAAAGATCGAAGAAGAAAAGTCCAAGAAAAATACTTCGAAGGAAAAAAAAAAACTCAGCCTCGAGTATATCAACTGAACGAATCCTACAAGATAATTCCTGGTTGTCGCTGCTACCGTCCCAAGTCGGCGGTCGGAAGGTCGCATACCGACGTGTATCCTCTGGTCCTCTGATTGGGGAATGAGTCGAGTCTATTGTGTTCGCTTCCTGGCAGATCAATCCGCATGCAACCCAAACCTAAGCGAGAGGCCGGGGAAACCAAGGGTCTGGGTGAGGTGTGGGGGGAAGGGGAATGGTTGGGCATGTGCGTGTCTTAATACGTTGTGTTATAACCCTATTCCCGACAATATCCGTCTCTTCAGGTCAAGACTCCAGGGCCCCATGCCACTGGCACAGCCTCAGCCTTGTTCGAATGCAGCCGGCCCAGGCGGGGATCCGGCTCTGCATTTCCGGTGCAGCGGGCTATGAACGAGTCAACGAAACTGAGTAGGCTAGGTTATTGAGATTTCATCCTTTTCAGGGCCTGGACATGGTCATACTCCCATGTCCCTTTCCAGGAACTTGACGGTTAGCCAGCCATGAATTTTGATTCTCCACTAATCAGAGGCAAAAGAGCCGGAACTTATCCAAAAATAGCATGGCCATGGCCGCCATGCTGGCTGTAAAATGCTGGAACTGACATTTCCGTCCCCACCCCTGGCATGACAACTTCCCTTCTGAGACATGACAGCCGCATGCCATGACTGTCATCCCCACGCGGACGGGGCGATCACGGATCAGCGGATGGTCTGGATTGTCTCCGTAGAGGTCCCCGGGAGTCCAACTGTCCAAGTCGGTTGGACGGTTGGACCGGTACTTCAGACGCCTGTCCCATCTTTAACCTTATCTAGATACTCACCGGTACGACATTTCTAGACGCGCGCAGAGAATAATCATCGGACGAACGGCAAGCAATGATGGCCATCTGCCGATTTGCCAGAGTCCCTCACCCATTTCTCTTCGAAAGCCAGTTGGACGCGATGAAAAGCTTCAACTATCAGATTCGACTATCTAGGGACGATTTCCAGTCCGTTGTAGATCGGCTCAGAGTGGCAGACACAAGCCGTAATTTAATAGCTCGGTAAACACCCAGTTGACTCGTGCCAGAATGATTTGTCGATTTTAACCCTTGATGATCCAAAAGTAGGAAGGAAAAAAAAAGGGAAAAGGCTGACAAGAGAATGGAAATGGATAGAGAAACTATCCATCGTTTGCATGCTCGCCGTCTATCTTTTCCAATTGACCTGCAGGGAGGTGGCCCAGGTGGGAGACCTTCGCCCACGACAAGCGGCCATTCCGAGAGGTCAGCGCTAAAATGCTCCCTTTTCCGGGTGGGAGTGCCGAATCACTGTTATGACTCGTGCTGTCTACGGAGCAGGGATCTCCAATCTCCACCACTGAATATACGGATTAATACTCAGTCCATCCTATCGAGCCATCTCGACAGTCCAAAATACCGGACTTCGGAATGTCATCCGGTGACCAGGGACTCTGAGGAACTCGACTGCACCAAGCCCACCGGCCAAGGTGGCGCGGCTGCGCGGCGCGACATGAACGTCGATCATTTTTCAGATCTATTGTTCCTCATGATCTCGTGGAGTGGATGAAAGCGGAGGCTCTGGGTGCCACTGGGAGTGCGTGCGTATCTATGATTAAATTAGGATCGTCCGAGGCCAACGGCTGTCCGAGGCCAACGGCTGGACAGACCAGAATAAAAGACCTTTCTAGCAGACTTCGATCGACCGCTAGGCCGCTGACGAAAGGATGCTTAAGTTTCCGGGGCTCCAAACACAAAGAGGCCTTGCTTCATTCTCCAGCTAGAGAATTAATCTCTACCGCATCGCTGCACGGAATCATGGTGCAGAGGAGCGTTCCTGAGCCTAATCCGTAACGGGCTGGCAAATTAAAGTGCCAGTATCTTATAATAGCAGCGTTCGAGGATAACCTTCAAAAGCTCTTTTTGGTCATGCTGCCTCATGTTGTCCTGATCCACGCAGCGGGAACCCTCATTCATATAAGGATTATGTAGTAACGCCCTCTCCGCGCATGCAAACGGAATGGGTCCATCCTCTGGGCAAGCCGTCTGATCATGTGGGGCATCAACTCCTTGAGGGTGTCTCATTGCGTCTATTTTCCAGTAGAATTGTCGGTATCTAATGTCACTGTCAAGCCAAGCTAAAGGTTCAGCCAACATCTGGGAGGAAAATTCAGCCGTAACCACACGGATTCGTTCTAAGTTGCCGACTTAACGCTAATGACACCAACTTGATTAGACCTTTTCGAATTGCCCACGAATCCTGTGCACTCGCCTGGCGCCCGCACGAATAAGCTCTGGATCCGTGGGTATGGCTCCCCTTGAGAAGATCATGTTGGAGAGAGTCGAACAACAAGTAGCATGCCGATGGAGGCATGGTCTTATACCCGCAGCGATACTGTCGTACAGAACGGGAATGTCCATAACTATCCCCAAATCACGGACCAGATCGTGGAAAGGAGAGGAGTTACTGATGGCGCCAACGAGTAAGGCCTGTGCATGGTTCCTTACATGGTTGTGTTATGGCGCTGCATCCGGCGAGACACGGCACAGGTAAACCAGCTAGACCCCAGGATAGCCATATCCTGATCCCTAGTTCGAAATCGCTGCTGGAATCTAGATCTTGTCGTCGCCTCGGAAGTCTATCCTCGATTATCAACTCGAGATTTCTTCAGGCCGGGTGCAGGGATCGTATGTTCTTTGTACGGACGCATCATGAAACCAGAGTGTGGACATCATCAGTGAGATGGTAGCCGCGTCTGCGGCGGCGCATGTGGCACTACAAGGGTCTAGCCTGTAATTCGCTGTTAGAGGAGTGTACCCTAAATAGCATGGTCTGAAGGCGCTGCGCAACACGGGATGGCAAGCCTCGAGCGCTGTGTATGGGGTTTCAACTCAAAATTCAGATCCTTAAATGCGAGTCAGCCAAAAATAGTTCTTGGCATCGCATCTCAAGGGTTTTCCTAGTCCGGTTCGCTGACACCAGTCACCTCTGGGTTCCAACCTGCCGTTATCCCGGACAACTGGTATCCGCGCGTCCTGCAGAGAGCCGCGCAGTCCGCTTGACGTTCCCAGCAGGATGTAGAAATGTAGAACACTTATGTAGATGCATTTCTTGCGCAACTCAAATGAGTCGGTGAAATTGTCTCCAGAGAGTAACTACCAGATGAATGTCGAGAGAGAATTGTATAGACGCTGGTTCGGCCTTGTCGGCGGCCCCGGGGACGGAATTGTAAGCGGAGATGGCCGACAACACCAGAGCATTCCATGGAAACTACAACCCAGCGTTTGCGATCATTAGCGTTTCTATAGTCATTCACTATTGCCAATACCGAGCAATCCCTCACCTGCTGGATGATTACCTACCTAGGTACCTAGGTAGCTAAGGGTGTCGTTAACCCACATTAGGTATAGGGTTTCCCGGGGAAGTTCCCTCCCTTCCCAGAATGTTGGGAAGATCTGCAAACCGCTGCAACTGATCCGCACTGGCCCGTTGACCGTCTGAGCATGGAAGTTGGCTGGATTGGCGTAGACGTATGGCTCAGATTTTGCCATTGGCAAGCAAGGCCGGCACTGGCAAATGCTCTGCAAAGGGCCCCCGGACGGCAGTAGGGCAAAAGCAACTTTGAAGGAACCTTGGGTGGGAGCCATCTAAGTCAGGGCTCTGTGCGTAGGGAGCGAATGATAGGTAGTTCGATAAGCGTAGTTGGCTGGTCCTAAATGATGTCCAGATCCGGCCATCGTCTTGCTGGACGACGTTGTTATATCTAAGACCATGTGCCGCGAAGGGCATCACATCCATCTTGAAACAGAGACAGTTGTCTCGATGCTTAAGATAGCAATTCTGCGGACAAAGAGGTCTCCATATTAAGCTGAAAGGCGGTGCCGTGAGCCTGGTTTTGTATGCCAATTCACGGAATCTCCAACAAAGACACTCACGAAACATCGTTCCGCCAGCACCTGTACTTTGTCGCCAGAGACCGGATTGCTGGCACCTCCGCTGCAAGTTCCTCTCTGCAAGCAGTTTCAGCCTCCTCGCCATAGGCTGGCTTGCTTCCCGCCTCCAAAACGGGTGTCTGCAACATCCACAAGCGGTGCGGTATCCCCTCCATCCACCCCAGGGCGACCACTCGCTGATTTTGTTTCCCCTGCCCAGTTCACTCCCTTACCTCAATACAAATACAGACTCATTGCTTCAAGGGGGCAGAGGCTAGGGATCTTTTTTGGAACTCTCCTAGCGATCTGGCGAGGAATCATTGCAACCATCAGATTCCCTGGACAGTCGATCCACGTATCTATAGCCGCCCTGATCGTCTTGAAAACGGTTGCCAGTTCCGGCCACCCAGAATCTTCACATTCGACTACTCTCGCCAGAACTGAGGTTCAAGAAGACCGTCAGTATCATTTCCCAGGACGACAGCAAGAGTTGGCGAGGAAGACATCCGAAGGAGTTTCGTGGAGTCGCGTCAATCCACAGCAGAAATAGCGCGAGCTGAGGCATAACACACCGAGAAGAATTCCAGTGCAACTTGACAACAGACCCAAAATAGGTCAAGCGTCGTCATCGTAGCTTGGGCTCCTCATTCCTCCAACCTCGAAAACAGAGAGAATTCCATCTGCTCATTCAGACACATCACTGACTCTTTTCTCAACCACCTTCGAACCCTCCCAAAGCCCGTCAGGTTCGTGACGTCTGAAAAGATGCTTAACGGGCCTCCATCAACCCCTCCCCAATCCACAGATGGGGAGATTCGTCCGGAACATTACTTGAGGCCCCCAGGCATTCTCCAGCAAGATCACATCCATGAGGGCTCAGCAAATCCAGCTGTTCAGACCGAGATGACTGTTCACAACAACCATAACAGCGAAAAATCTTTGGTGAGCTGCCCAGTTTTTCGTATCTGTCACAAACATGTTTAGGACTAACAACATCAGACCTACCTAGGGTCTTCTCAGTATCACCCTCCTGAGGGCAATTTCGATGCGGCTCTGTCTACAGAATCTCCGGTGAGCACAGAAAGAAGCATCCAATGAGATGGCCACAACGCTAACAGAAGTATCAACAGGCGTTTGCACATAGTCTACCCGCACACATGATAGCCGGAAATGGAATCACAACACGAAGTGGTAGATCGATTCTACCACCTGGCTCGCCCGTGGGTGTTCGAAGTGCCGTGGCCGACAAGACAAGAGTCCAGAAGTCACCCAGAGCCAGGCGCCGTACCAAGCCCGCCAAAACAGGCAAGGGAGCAGCGACTCCAAACATAACGGCCCCCCTGAGCGTATTGACCAAAGACATGACTCACATTCCTGTCAAAGACATGGAAGCCTGGGTCAATAGGCCCATCGAAGTCCGTCGCAGAGAGGTTGCCCAGAAGAACGGGAAGATTGCCAGACCCATGAACTCTTTCATGCTCTATCGTTCTGCATATGCTGATAGAACGAAGGAGTGGTGCGCCCAGAACAATCATCAAGTCGTCTCCAGGGCTTCTGGTCAGAGCTGGCCCCTCGAACCTCCCGAAATCAGAGAGAAATTCGAACTGTTGGCGATCATCGAGAGAGACAACCACCAGAAAGCACACCCGGAGTACAAGTTTGCTCCCAATAAGACGCAGACTCCACCTCGAAAGAAGCGCTCTATCGAAGAAGATGATAGCAGCGATATCGATGAGGCCGAGTTCGACATTCAATCCACATCGCCACCACATCCAAAGAGAGCGAGAAGTTCTGAAGTTGACAGCTGCTACGAGAGTCGCGAGTCGACTCCTTTTGACAGCCAGGGGTCGGTTCTCTCTGACAGCTTCAACCAGTCGCCCTGGAAGATCAACACCCACAATGCAAATAGACCGATTCCAGGCTTGATGTCACCACCAGAACAGACGTTCTACTACCCACAGCACGGTATGCAGCCTAGTATGATGAGGTCGCACGTGGAAGACGCGCCATTTCCAAAACCGGGTTTTGCTGGTGGCTATTACAATGCCTCTGCAACATTGGCCGGCATTCCCGGACACATTCACCATGACTTGCTGCGGTCATACCCCACCGTTGCCACCCCTCCTCAGATTGATGACAGTCAGCTCGATCCCCAGCTGCTGGCGGTTGATAACACAGTTGTGGATGTCGCTGCCCGACCTTTCAGCAACTGCCAGTATACACTCTGGCAGTCAGAACACGAGCTCAACAGCTTCGCACCACTGCCAAGCCCTCTTGGACCGAATCCAGTCCCATTTGATATTGGATTGCCCAACTATGCTGGGGTACAGACGCTCGAGGATGGACACAGTTTCTGGAACTTGAGCAACGAGGAGGGCATTGGTGAAGCTGGCAAGGAGTTCGATCAATGGCTCAATTCCCAGACAACGGCATTTTAAAACAAAACTCTGAGGGGATTCTTTTTTTTTTTGCCACAATCATTAGAACAGGTGAGACCTTGAGGATGTGTTTCGATTAATGCGGTCTGTCAAAAAGTTGTGTGTCGACATTGTGTTATTATGGGAGGCCCCCCTATCTGAGGAGGATATGATCTTCCTTTTCCTTTAACCTTTTTGTCTCTTTGATGCACCCATCCTCTGCTTTCCGGTTGCTGGCTGTCGTTGTTGCACTTTGGGCAGGATATTTGTTTTCACCGTGTTAATGCTTGGAAAAATGGTCAGCGGTTCCAAACGGTTCGAGGAATTCATGTTATGTATAGTGCCGAGTATTCTACCAGGATAATAAAAGGATGATATCTAGCAATAGAGCAAGGGTGTATAACAAGTTGTATTATGAATAAGTGATCACTTTATGGGACAAGATTGGGTCATCAAGATGTCAACGCAGAGACACAGGAATCCAGTACTCCATGCAACTTGTGAAAAGAAGAATAAACGCGCGGACAGGAGAGTTTATTTGTATCACTAGAGATCGATTCCCTCGTCAGCGTGCATGCAAGGCCCATAAATAGTGAGGGTTGAGGAATGGTATCTGAGCCAATCCCGGCAGATCGCGGGCGAGCAGCCATTCGGGGCCAATAAGCCTCCCGAGTTGGCAAGCGCGTCACATCGCGTCCAATTTCTCGCCAAGAACGGAAGGGGCTTTCCACCACCACATGAAATCCAGCTTTTCGATGACGATCCAGCATTGCAGCTCCATTTGGCGAGTGCTTTTTCGGAAGATGCACAGTGTCTGAGGTGAAAGATATCTTCACCTCGAAATGTATGGCGAACTAGGGAACAAATTGGTACCGTCGATCCCACCCCGCGGGCCAAGTCGATTTCCCTGCTGATTCTCTGGCAACATAGGTCCAGCATGCCAAGCGTACGCAGTCCCTGGCCCATTTGCCCCCGTACCAGACCGAGATCGTACGCTCCGTGACTCGCGAGGTGCGAGACCTCGACAAAGATGTTGCGCGCCACCTCGCTCCATTTGAAGGCAGCTTCAACCCCTCCGCGGAACCGGCGGTCGCGTGCGCCCTCCTAGTCGATCATCTCTGTATGCGTCGCAACAAAAGATGCCTGCTAGCCTACCACCGCGTTCGTGCAGAGAAGCTCGAGGAGATGTGTTGGAAGGGCATTGATGTGCTGGAGCAGCAACAGCCCAGTGAGGCGGACGAGGGCCCGGCCAGCTCACAGAGCGGGGGCCACAGTTCCCTCAGTCCGGAAGAGGAGGAATATTTCAGGCAATACAGTGATATGCTGGCTGCTTATAAGGGCCAGTGGACGGATATCGACCTAACGGGTAGTTTAGAACCACCCAAGGACTTGTTTATTGATGTCCGGGTGCTGAAGGATGCCGGCGAGATCCAGACCGAATATGGGTATGTCCTATTCGCTATTGGTACCCTGTCTGTCTTTGGGTCATCATGCTAATCGTTGGTGTTCCCAAGAGCAATCAATCTCACGAAGAACAGCCAATTCTACGTGCGACAGGGCGACGTCGAACGACTAATCGCACAGGGATTTCTTCAACGGTTAAGTTAAGGTACTCGAAAGTCGTATTAAGGACATGGTGCCCTTATGTGGTCTTGAGTTTGGAGTTTCTACATAGATACCCTGGAAGTCATAAATCTCTTTTCGTGACGAACTAGCAAGTGCCTGTGGAAATGTTGTATTTTCACCTATTGATTTACCACAACAGATTGTACCTCGTAATGCACAGGAAACCTTGAATCAAATGAGTGTGGGGTAAGAATGATGTTGCTGAAGCTCCGTTCTTACAGTATGTTGATGCCAACAATAATACCCCGTCCCGCTAATGCTTAGCGCTCTTCGCTATGACTCGCACTGTTGGATATTTTTGTTGTTGTAGACAACTCAACAAGGTTCAACTACTACTCTGCAGGAGATCCACGACAAGCAGTTGAACTGGACGTATCAGCGCCCGCGGCGCGTCCCCGCAGGGAGATAAGAGCAAGAGAAAATCTCCGATGACGGTGCCTGCAGCCTACCTAGTTATGTAATTAGTCCCCATTGTCCGTTATCAGCTGGATAATGTTTCTACAGCTAACTACAAATACTTATTACTATATTGAAGGCAGGATGAGCCAGACTGGAGTACATGTAGAACTGTAGACAAATTGACTGGTCCGTCGGTTGCATGCAACTGCGAGTCTAGAAAGGCCGGTTGGCAGGGATTCGTGCAATACGGGACAATCGAAAAGCATCTCTGATTGCCGCTTACACCATGACGCGTGTCTTCTAAGCATCATTATTATCAGAATGCCTGGCGAGTTTCAATTAAATGCAGTTCTTATCTTGGCAGGCTTGGACCACGGACGCACCGGTCCCAATCCGGTGGAGAGACGGTCCACGACCTCCGCAACTCGACAGGCTTTTTTTAAAGTGTGAGCAAGCTACAACCTACGAGCACACAGGCTTAACCAGTCTCCTTCTCTGATGGCATCCCTGGCGCGCATTTCGCCTGTTTTCTCTGGATAATGCAATAACGTCGACTCTGCTGATACGGCCATAATGCCTCGCTCCCACTTTGATCGCAATCGCGTCATCGTCATCGGCGGAAGTTCAACCGAGCTTGCCTGATTGCGGCGGGGGTACCGTTCTCCTACCTAGTCTCCGTACAAACCTGCGTCGATATGAGCGGGTTTAGACCACGCGATCGGAGCGATTCGCGCCTGCCAGCACCTTCACGACCTGATAATAATATCGTCGACCAAGATGACGATGGCCAGACCTCTTCTTCGGCGGCTATCCCCACGAGCGGGGACCGTCCCAGCAATGCCCTTCCGAAGTCCGAATTTTCTCCCTACTACGGAAACAGTGTGAAGACGCCATCTCGCTCTTTTTATCATCGATCTTTTCATGGGTCTTTTGGTACGGACTCGTCATCCTTCATGGCGTGTGAATGTAACTCTAACAGGTCGTGTGACGGGCAGACCCAGCGCAATATTCCTCTCAAGGCGTTCGAGAACAGACTGCCGAGCTCGCTTCCTTGGCCGTCTCAGATGCTGAAACAGCATTGACAGGCACGTCCCTCCCAGCACGGCCAGACAACTGGTCTCCGGGACTGGATACCTTTCGACCAAACCAGCTACAGAAGGAGACTTCGTCAACGGACGGTTCTCGGCCGGATGTGATAGCAGAGGCCTCGGAATCTGAAACTCCTGCCAGTGGCCTGCCTTCCCGTCTCTCCAGCTCAGCATTGACGGAGATGATGCGCAATTCGCCTCCCAATGGCGACGTCTCGCATGAAAACGACGCATCAGCGGATACAGCTTATGGCGGCCCAGTTTTGACAATTGGTGGAGAATCGGAGAGTCAGGACAATGAGCAGACATCCTTAATTCGCGAACGGTCGCGGTCAAAGGATCGCCACAGCTATGGAACACTTGGAGATATTGAGAGTCAAGGGGCCTACGATCAGAGGACTACCCGGAACGTATTTTCGGTTGCATGTTCCACGCTACAGAAATCTCGCCAGGTGTTACTCAACCCAAAGTCCTGGGACAGACGTGCGATATGGCAGGAAGGCGTGGTGCATCCTGTTAGTCTACTTCCTGCCGTTTTCCTAGGCCTTCTCCTGAATGTCCTAGATGCTTTATCCTACGGCATGATTCTCTTCCCTTTGGGGGAACCTATGTTTGCCAATCTGGGCTCTGACGGCATATCGATGTTCTATGTCAGTACCATAATCGCGCAACTGGTCTTCTCATTCGGAGCATCGATCTTCAAGGGCGGAATAGGTAGCGAGATGATTGAAGTCGTTCCCTTCTTTCATAAGATGGCGTTCATGATCCTCAACCGGGTGGGCGAAGACAACCCACGTTCGGTACTTGCGACGACCATCCTCTCTTTCGCCGTGAGCTCCGTCCTGACTGGAACGGTCTTCTTTCTCATGGGAGCCTGCAAGTTAGGGTCTCTTATCGGATTTTTCCCCCGACATATTTTGATTGGTTGCATTGGCGGCGTTGGCTGGTTCCTCATAGCCACAGGAGTCGAAGTCTCTGCACGACTCCCTGGCAATCTTGAATATAACTTGACGACTCTCCGCAAGCTCTTCCAACTTGATACCGTGTTCCTCTGGACGATACCCTTGTTTCTCGCGCTTTGTCTCCTTATTTTGAAGCGATTCATCAAATCTAACTTCCTCGTGGGTGGTTACTTCATGCTTGTGGCGGCTATATTCTATATAGTCAAGTTGATTTCCCGGATTCCATTGGATGCTCTACGCGAGAGCGGCTGGGTCTTTGCTGCTCCTTCATCCTCGAACCCATGGTACCACTTCTACACACTATACGGTAAGCAATTTATCTTCATGTTACCGAAGTTCATAGTTTCTCATTGGAGTAGATTTTTCGGCCGTCAACTGGTCCGCTCTGGTCGACACCATTCCGGCCATGTTTGCCCTTACCTTTTTCGGTGTTCTCCATGTCCCCATCAACGTTCCAGCGCTGGGGATTTCCACTGGTGAAGATAACCTTAATGTCGATCGGGAACTTATCGCTCATGGAATCACCAATGTCCTGTCGGGTTTGGCGGGTAGTATACAAGTAAGTAGAGAGCTGAGATGAATAAAATCCGGTGCTAACGAGTATTAGAACTATCTCGTGTATACGAATAGCTTGCTGTTCATTGATAGTGGGGGCAACTCGAGACTGGCAGGAATCATGCTGGCTGTCGCGACTGCAGGGATTCTGGTTGTGGGGCCAGTCATCATAGGATTTATACCAATCATGGTGGTTGGGGCCCTGATCTTCATGCTGGGCATTGAATTGATGGAAGAGGCTTTGATCGATACATGGGGGAAGCTGAATAAGCTGGAGTATCTGACGGTATGCAATGCAACCTCCTGTCCTCTTTCGACGTTCTGACTGTTATCTAGGTTGTGATCATTGTGGTCACCATGGGAGCATGGGATTTTGTCATTGGCATTTTTGTGGGAATAGTCCTTGCCTGCGTCAACTTTGTCGTCCAGACTTCTCGCAAGTCTGCCATCAGGGCGATCTATTCTGGCGAGTTTGCAGGCTCCACAGTCAGACGCCCCCCGGTTCAGCAACGATTCCTGAGAGATGCGGGACGGCAGACGTTGATTATCAAGCTGTCTGGATTCCTGTTCTTTGGAACGATCGTCAAGGTTGAGAATACCGTGCGCGGTCTCATCGAGGACGAGGCCTTTTCCAGGCGTCCTATTCGCTTCTTGGTTCTGGATTTTTCCCGAGTCAATGGGTTGGACTTTTCGGCCGCTGAAGCGTTGACGCGCATCAACAGGATCCTCGCCAAACGAAACGTTCAGGCAATCATATCGGGACTCAATGTTGAGGGAGACGTCGCAAAGAGCTTGCAAAATGTGGGGCTTTTTGAAGACGGAAATCCGGTGCAGATATTCGAGGACCTCAACTCGGCCCTGGAGTTTTGTGAGAATGAGTACCTGAAGATCTTCTACAGCCGCAAGGAGGCTCTGTCCAAGAGGATCGATGAACATGCGCAGTTCTTGGATGTTCCCAAAGGTCAAGCTCAAAGTGCAGCACTGGCCACGGATACATTCGGACACTCTCCTCGTCGACATTACCTCCAGCAAGTCGCGCTGAACACGCTCCGGGAAGACGAGACTGCTGTCCGCATACCTCCCAAATGGATGGCCTATCGCCAACCGCTGCCGCTGCTGCTGCAGATGTTCCGGGACATGACGTCGAAGAACGAGGACTTTTGGTTCCCCGCCTGTTCCTACTTCAGCCGGGAGGGCTACCCGGCCGGCTGCATTCTGTATCACGAAGGCGACCAACCGACGAAGTTCTACCTGCTCGAGTCAGGCATGCTCCGCGCCGAATACGAGATGCCCCAGGGTCGGTACTCGGAGCTCATCGTCGCGGGACGGCCCTGCGGGGAGCTGCCGTTCTTCGGCGGCACGCCGCGCACGGCGACGGTGAAGGTCGAGCAGGACTGTGTCGCGTGGTGTCTCAGCCGGGAGAAGTGGGAGGAGCTGAAAGAGCGCGAGCCAGAGATCGCGCAGGAGCTGCTGATGGTGAGCTTGAAGCTGACGGCGGAGAGGATGGATAGTATCACGTCGTGAGTATCCCAGCGGTTTTGACTCAAGCTATTATTACCTAAGATACTAACATTATTCTCTGTGGCAGACATGTTCTTACGGTTGCCGGTTAAGCCTTCAAGAATTCTCTTTTTATCTTATCTTGTTGTACTGTATATTGATTGATCTATGATCTGATCCATGCCTGCTTGCTGGAGATATGTCTGCTCCTTTTTTTTTTTCAACACAAATCTTGTCTTGTAAGTAAATACGGAATACTCCGTAGATATGTCCGTACTCCTACTGTACGTAGTAAATAGGAAATAGGAAAGTGGATACAGTGAGACCCTGCGAGGCAATAGATTTCTAATAGGTTTCTAGAAGCCTAGGACAGTAGGAACTATTGTAGGTAGGGCGGCACTAGTGATTTTGTTTTTCCCATCCTGTACGGAGCACGGAGTAATTGATCCATGATGTATGAAAATCAGTGGATACAGTAGTGAGAAGCGATGCATACATACTATAGATTTCTAGAAGTTCTAGGAGTCTTCTCCGTAGGTAAGTAGGGCGGCACTAGTGATTTTTTTCTTTTTTTCAAATTAATTTAGACTCTTTTTTTTTTTGGCTGCCGTCTACAATTTCAGCCTTGCGTACGGAGTTCTCCGTATGGAGTACAGAGTAGATTTTCTAGAAGTCTAGGACCTACTCCGTATGGTCCTATATAACAGAGTAAATAATAGTGAGTGGATACGATACAGTCAGAAGCGATAGATTTCTTTCTAGAAGCCTAGGATAGTAGGAGTAGGACTACTGTAGGTAGGGCGGTACTAGTGATTTTTTTTTCGTCTGCGGTCCTTTTTTTGTCTTCATTTCCCGCCTTGTATGTATGTACAGAGTACTGTACGCTGGATGCCGTCTACTGAATGAGATTTGTATAACCTTGCCTTTTTAAAAAAAAATCAAGAGATAAATAACTTGAAGAAGAAGAAGAAGCTTGAAGAAGCTGTTGAGCTGTGAGGTCATAGTAGTAGTAATCCGAGTAGCCGTCAGCTGTTTCCCCTGAGTACCTACTTCGTGCCCCATATGAGCCATATGACAAGGCTGATAGGCTCAGACGACTAATACGGAGTATTTCCAATGGGAAAAACGGTGGTCGTTGCAAATATTTTGCCCTCACGTGCGAACTGTTCGACTTAATTTATTTATTTATCACTGTCGAGTCTGATTGACGTCAGTCGCTGAGATTATTATTATTATTATTATTTATTATTTATTCGGGGAAGGTCAATCGAGAGCGGCTCATTATTGATTCGCTTTCTGGACTTCCTTTTCTGGGTTTCGATTTTTTTTCTTCGGGTGCCGACTAGACTTCACCTCCCTTCACCGGAATTCTAGTCATCAGATGGCTCAGAAAAAAAAATCTTCTATTAACTTTCTAAAGGAGATCTTCATGATTTCATCAGATCGGTGCTCGAGGCGACCTAGTAACTACGGAGTAACGGCTGGCCATCGCCATTGGCCATTGCAACCTCGTACGGAGGAGTTCGCTTTAACACTGCTAGTGCAACGCCCAGGAAACTGATTTTTCTGTCGTAGTCCGACTAAACTCCTCCATACTACTCCTCGTACAGGATTTTCGTCGACGGGATCCCTGTTTGGTATCAACTTCAAACAGAGCTAGTCCGTTAATTTTAATTGTTCGCGTCTGAGTGGGTCCCGTCCTGGGATCGTCCGTTGCATCAGCTGGAGCTATGCCGACTGATTGGTCAGGCAAATTGGTTCGGACGCCAAGCAGGCCTGGTGGATTGCCCGAACAGTTAAGAGGGGATGCGATCGTCAGCCACCAGTCAGAAAGGGGCGTCAGTAGCACCTGATGCGATGAGTCGATGACACACACGCGCACATGGTGCAACGGCGGGGCTAGTTGAGAAGGCCAGATAGCTAGCTGGCATTTCACTTCATCGTTGCCAGATATGATGGGCTTCCTGCCGACATGAGTGTCGTTATTATTTACCTACCTAGGTAGATATGGAGTCCTTCGTAGAAGACATGAGTCAGACTGGAAGAGATAACCAGCCCCATTCAGGAGTCGTAGGGCTGCCCAGTCAGCAGTTGAATCAATAGTTCCGGCTAGACGTGTGGGGAGCTGGCGCCGACGACAGCGAATGATGAATCCCGACGGCGATCCTCAGAGCAACTGTTGCACTCGACGGGACTCAGATCACGGAATTGCCCAGATTCAGCGAGTCGCGAATTGGCAGTGCGCACAGTGCACAGTGCGCCCATAATCTGCAAAATAATAATACAATAATCTTGCAATAATCATGTCTGTGGTGGTATCATCGAGTGCTACCCTCGTTACTTACAAGTCACGATACAGCGGAAACTGTAATGTCGTTTGACCGGTCGTGTGCTCGTAGAAGTACATCACAATAGGCATCATGTTATTAACGAACCAGACATGCAGGCCTACAAGGTTGGTGACTACCGGAGTCGGCACAGGATGGGCGACGCTGGTTGGATCAGGCAGCTTGAAACGGTCATGCGCCCGGCGGCAGTTGGAGCGTGCTGCACAGCGGCCGCACATTCGTCGACAGCGCGTTAGATCGAGTCAGGATGGCGACAGTTGTGTCCTGGTCCTGGACTCCTGGAGCGAACCCGATGGAATCGTGTCGTGCTGCACGATAAGGTACCTGCCAAGGTCAGCAGTACGACTTCGTATGATATTAGCCATCCAAAGAAGAGCTGTGAAGTGCAAATAACCAGAGGCAGAGCAGATAGATGGCTGGGATCGAAACCATCGACTGACTTTGGATTACTCCGTATTTCGCCAGGTTCCTGGGTCAGCCGTGACGTTGATGACATGCAGGATCAATCGAGAGGGGAGATCCTAGGGGTTCCTTATCAACGCTGAGCAGGTGACCATTGCGCCATAATAACTACCTCGATCGAGGAGATTAGTACGAAAATCCAGTAATTTTGGACAGGCAACAGCAGTCAAATAGGCCTTATGATAGTGGTCCTCGGTGAAGAGAGTAATAGAGAACAGCATCCTCTGCCAGATTATTAACCAGGGTTCTTGATGCCAGATGGTCCAGGGCTCCTTCCCCGTCCTGATACGATGGTTCCTCACAATGCGCTATTCTTAGCTAGTGGAATCATCTGGCACCGTACCATGGATCAGGTCAGTACGAGCTCGGATCATGATAATAGCTATTTGACTTCATTCAGCAGGACCAGCAAGGAGTGCAGGTAGAGGTTACGCAACACGTCAAAGACAAAGCGTGTCTAGCCATCTTCTCTCAGAAATGAATCTAATGATCGTTCCCTACGACTCTCTCCGTGCTCTGTATTTAGTAATTACATCGTACTGCCTGTTAAATTGAATTATCTGGTGGCTCTCCCAGGCCCACTGGAGCGCCACGGGTTGCCCAAGACAGACCAGCTCTCCTGATCCCTGATTTCTGAAGCTGCCGTCCTCCTGAGAAGCGGAGCGGGCTTTGGGGACGGAGAGCTCCTGGCCACAGGATCACCACGCGCCAGAGGCAACGGGTCGTCTAGCGGCCATTCCGGCCCCCTGTGTGTCCCTTCCCTTCCCTCAATCGTCAAATGAGCTGCACGCCCCGCCCAGCCCCCGGCACAGGCCCTGCTTTTTCTTTGCCCTCTCCCTCCTTTTTGGCCGGCTTCTTTTTCTCCCTCTTTTCCTCTTCTTCCTCCCGTTCTCGCTCTCACTTCCAATCCTGCTTTCCCCGTCGTTGCAGCTGTGCAGGCCGTTTCAGGCTTCTTTTTCTGTTGTGATACCCCGAGTCGCTCGAGCCCTGCGCTGGTGCGTCTCTTTGTATTTTCGCTTCTTGTTGAGATACCCCCCTGATACCCAACTATCGTGATACCCAGTTCTCGCTGCTTGCGAGCACACGCTGTCTTACACCTCGCCTAATCCACTACCTTAATTAATATTTATAATCCTATCCAACAAGATGTCTGAGACCGTCGAAGAGACCCCCGTGGCTGCTCCCGCTGCCACTGAGACTCCCGCGGCCGAGCCTGCTGCTGAGGCTCCTGCCGCCGAAGCTCCCAAGGAGACCCCCGCGGAGACCAGCGAGCAGGCGGAGACTGCCGCTGCCCCCGCTGCCGAAACCACGGAAACCGCTGCCGAGGGGGCCAAGGAGGAGCCCGCCAAGGAGGAGGCGAAGGAGGTCACTCCCGCGACCGATGGAGTGCTTGGTTACAAGGCGCCTGGACTCGTGAAGTACGACAATACTAGCATTTCTACGAGAAAAAAAAAAGCGTGGTGCTGACACGTACGGTGTTTCTAGGGGTCTGCGCTTTGTCAAGCGTTACTTCTACTTTAGCGAGGAGGCCGTCGAGGCCAAGAACCTGACCACGGCTGCTGCTTCCCCCTCCGCCGCTGCCTGGGCCACCCAGACCGGCAAGGGCCTCCTCTTCTTCGCCAAGCGTGCTGAGGACAAGGCCACTCCTGCTGGCATCTTCAACCTGGTAAGTTGAAGAACATGACAAATCGGTTTGAAATAGCGAACTAACAACTTTTGTAGTCTGAGGTCACCGATGTGAACAAGGAGGGTGCTAGCGAGTTCTCCTTCAAGGTAAACGGCCAGAAGCACGCCTTCCAGGCCAACAGCACCACCGAGCGCGACAGCTGGCTGGCCGCTATCGAGGCCAAGACCGCTGAGGCCAACGCTGAGAAGGAGACCGTGACCGCCAGCGAGGCCTACAAGGCTGAACTCGAGAAGTTCAGCAAGCCTGCCGCTGAGAAGAAGGGCAAGGAGTCTCCAAAGAAGGAGGAATCCGCCCCGGCCGCTGATGACAAGGCTAACGCCAAGAGCCGCTCTCAGTCTCGCAAGCGTGCCAGCATCTTCGGAACCATCCTGGGCAAGAAGGACGTTGAGGAGAAGAAGGAGGCTAAGGAGGAGACTCCTGCGGAGGCCAAGCCTGAGGAGACTGCCGCTGCTGAGACCACTGTTGGCACCGAGGCCACTGCTGAGGGTAAGTCAACTAAGATCTGTGTAGCCATCGTGCATAGCTGACGTTGGATAAGCTGCCCCCGCCACCGATGCCCCTGCTGCTGCCGCTGAGACGACTGAGGAGAAGAAGGAGGAAATCAAGCGCTCCGACACCAAGGCTAAGCGTGCCAGCATCTTCGGAAACTTCTTCCAGAAGGTGAGCAGCCCCACCCAGGAGAAGCCGGAGAAGGAGACGACCGTCTCCAGCACCGCTCCTCAGCTGGAGAACCCCGTCGAGGAATCCACCTCCAAGCCCCTCGAACCCGAGAGTGTGACTGCCCCGGCCGAAGAAGCTGCTGAGGCTTCCAAGGATGCTCCCGCCACCGAGGCGCCTGCCACTTCTTCCAAGGGTCTCTTCTCTTTCGGCAAGGAGAAGGCCAAGGAGGAGAAGAAGGATGAGGCCGCCGCCACTGACGCTGCTGCTAAGGACAAGAAGCGTACTTCCATCTTCGGTACCCTTGGCGCCAAGAAGGAGAAGAAGACCGAGACCGATGAGGCCGCCGAGGGTGAGGCGAAGCCCAAGGCCAACAAGCTGGGTGGTCTCTTCCGCAAGCCCAGCAAGGCCGTGAAGGCTGGTGAGGAGAAGAAGGATAAGGACGCGGCTCCTGAGACCGAGCCCATCCCCGAGGATGACAAGCCCGAGCCCATCAGCAAGGAAGCCCCAGCTGAGGAGAAGCCGGCCGAGACCGCCGAGAAGACGGAGACTGAGGCTGCTCCGGCTGACAACGTGAACGTCGCCTCTTCTGCCGCCCCCGTCCAGGCTGCTGCGTGAAGGGAGGACGCCAGAACGAGCGTGGAGTTTGAAAAGTGGTGGGATGAGGGGTTCACGTCTCGTTCTGGCATTTCCGCCGCCTGACGAGTGATGCGAACCTGCGTGATGAGTTCCAACATCGCTGCCTATAATTATAGGAAAACACGAAAGAAAAAAAATTTCAGATCCGACTCGGCAAGCCCCCCCC
>NW_027192433.1:206977-211985 GCF_041956645.1 Rasamsonia byssochlamydoides | reverse complement strand
TGTCTTCTGGCAAGCTTGATTGATTGCCTAAGGCCAAAGCTGCACTAGACCTCACATTTGAGTCTTCATCCTCTAATTGGGAGACCACAGCTTTGAGGATGTCTTCTGGCAAGCTTGATTGTTTGCCTAAGGCCCAAGCTGCCCAGGACCTCACATTTGAGTCTTCATGCTCTAATTGGGAGGCTAGAGCTTTGAGGATGTCTTCTGGCAAGCTTGATTGATTGCCTAAGGCCAAAGCTGCACTAGACCTCACATTTGAGTCTTCATGCTCTAATCGGGAGACCACAGCTTTGAGGATGTCTTTCGGTAAATATTTGAGATGATGTACTAGGGACTGAAAGGCCTCTCTCTGTAAGACTTCGGGAGCATCACTTCCCAGCCAAGAAGCCATCAGGTGCAGGAGAGTTGATGATATTCTGGGTCGTGTGGTTAATGCTGCCAAAACACCTCTTTTCAATCTCACGGACTCTTTTTGTAGGAGGGTGCTCAAGAGTTGCTCTGGACATTCCATTTCAGCGCCCAAGTGCATGCTTCCATGCAAGGCACATTCAAACGATAGCCATTGCGACAACTGATTTTCCATCTCTGCTCGGAGATTCTCCAATGTTGACTTGTTGTCCGACCTAGGCACCTCACTAAAACAATGCATGAGGAGACGTTGATGTGCGGGTCCCAACAAATCGCGTGGCTCGTCTTCTAGCGTTTGAAAGAACCGGAGCAGTGGCTCTTTATCCTGACATGTTTGGAGCAAGCCTGCGACAAAACGCCATACAATATCAAAACGTGCATTGTACTTTTCTTTCTGCAGAAACCTTTCAGGCATTATATCCTCTTGGTGGCCGCCGAGAACCAAGCAACATAGTGGTTGGCGAGACTTCCAGTGCCGTACAAAATACTGGGCAGCAAAATATTCCTGAATAGTCAGATGGAGAAAATGGTAACTTCTGTCGATATCCTCTGACGAAGAGTCTGATGTCCGCAGAAAAGAGAGTCTTTCGAGGATTTTATCAGACAAGAGTGGGATCTCTTGAGACATGAAGTGCTCATATATGTCGGACCGATATTCCGCACTGAACTCGATAACGTCGTTATAGATTCCAGTAAATGCAAGGCATTCAAGAAGAGTAATCTCACTTTGCACCATTGACTTGATTTGGGAGGCGGTTATTAAAGCCCGGATATCAGCTTCAGTCAACGGCTTTCCCTCATGGGGTTTTTCTAATCTAGAGATATCCTTCTTCCACAGCTTTAACTCGATGGCTTGGTAGAGGGTAGTCATGGTCTTCGGTACACCTCCTGACTGGAAATCACTATTCCAGCTATAGCAAAGTGCATCTAGCTGAATAGGGATCCGAACCAACCCCTGAAGAAGCCAATGTTCCTGGATAAAAGATTGGATCTCTTTGGCTCGTATTTCATCCTCAGGCTTCCAGAAAGTCTTCCTGAGATAGGTCTCCACTTGGTCCGGGTAGAACCCCACTGTTTCCAATTCTAGATCAAAGGGTTCCACGCCAGGGAGACTCTCTCCATATGGGCGGGAAGTAATGATGACGTTTGGTCGGTTTAAAAGGTCCACGAGAAAATCGGTCATGTCGCTTCCAGAGTTCCAATCCCGGGACACCTCGTCCAGACCATCAAGGATAAATAGGGTCCTTCTATGGTCCGGGTCCCATATTGTCTTTGACAATACTTGGACTAAGCGGCTGTCTTCCCCATTCTGAGAGAAAAAGATGTCGGAAAGCAGTTTCTCAATCTTGTATTCCCTCTTCCCCTTCAACCTTCGCAGGGGTACCCAAAGCAGCCGATCGAATTCATCTGTCCATAGCTGATGGTGAAGATAATCATAGACGATCTTTTTGCATAAGGTGGTCTTTCCTACCCCTGCACGTCCTCGAATCAAGACGCGCCTTGGCCGAGCCATGGTACCATCTTGCATTTTGCGCGGGTTCCAGAGTTCCGGCAATAAAACTTGCTTATTCTTGTTTGAATCGTCAACCTTGAGCCGGGTGAAGAGAGAAAATGGTGAAGGCTGATGCTGTGGCTTTTCTTTATCCGAGCGCACCCTATTTCCATCACCTGCGCGTTCTACCACGACAAGGTTGATGTAACATTGGTCTATCGGCAGCAGTTGACCAGAAAGTCGTTCAATCTCGAGTCGTCTTTGCTGCGTGTAGTATTCGCGAATTCTTGTGTCTGCGTAAAATCTCTGGGCTTGTTCACAATTCGACCATGCTGCCGCTAATAAGTCTGCTGGAAGTTTTCCGGGTTTCATTCTTTGCCTAGGAAAAAATTCTAGATTGCATTTAAACTCTTTATTTTTCCATGGCCTCAAGTGCCGGATACACGGAAGAGCGTCTTTCCAATCGGACCGATTAAGAGTGTCAGCAACCAGTTTACGCCATTCCTGGACACTCTGGTCTTTTGACTCTGTTTGGTTCATCAATTGCAATAACTCGACAACTTGAGCTTTCATTGATGAATCTCCGGCTTTCCACGCCTGCTCAAGCTGAGCATACAACCCGCACAAGAATTCCTCTCCCTGGCAGCATGGCACTCCACGGATAAATTCCTCGAGCTTTCGGAACGCCTTGGCCTGAATCAACATATCTGTGTACCGAAGAGCCACATACCAATTCTTCTGTTTAGGTAGAGGTTTCATGCCCTTTGCCATCATTCCTATGCCGTTGTATACGTTGTAAACATCTGTGGCGACATCGATCACGGATTTGATAAGGTCCGGCACATTCATCAGGTCCGGAATAGCATCCATCAGTTTCGATAGATCCATGGTCGGAACCGCACCCGCTACCTTTGCCGCACCTTGCGCAACTGTATAAGCATGGCGCAAGAGTGCATGATATGAACTCTCATTGTTCGGCAGGCCCACCAGGGCCTCACGTGCATAGGTGGCAGCTTGAGCCAGGCGGATCTCTTGATGAGATACTAAGTTGTCGAGTTGCTCTCGCAAGGGCTCATGCAGAGTTACTCGGTCAAGACCATAAATCTTGAGGTCTATCATGGCATCTAGGACGGCCGACAGCGTACACACCAGCTGCAGCTGATATTGAGTTCCATTTCCAGCCTGGTTGATGGCTCCTTCCAATCGCTTTTGCAGACTCACAACCACAGGTCCGAGTTGAGCAGTCGCAGCCGACAGAATCCCTTTAGCATGCTGGAGAACGTAAGCATAGTTCATGAGGAGCTTCTGGTCAAGGATGTTGCCGTCCGATGTGCCTTTGATGATGGCATTGGCAAACGCCACTACTAAGTTGTGATAATCTTCACCTGTGACTGCGGACGACAGTTCAGCAGCTTCCGGCACATATAACAATCTGCGATCGTCTTGGAAAACTTTGATCATGCTCTTCGCCAATGCCTCCAAGGCTTTCCTCTCCTCTGGGTCACAGTCGGAGCTCGTCAAGCGCCGAATGAGGTCCTCGGTCCGGGTGGGTCTAGATGGATACCGTAGAGTTTTCGCCATCATCAAATATTATTTTTGCAATTAAGATACCAGGAATTCTGCAACGACGAAGAATGCAGTTGAGCAACAGGAGGCGAGGCTCCTAAGTGGGGGCGAGAGGGGTTAGGGCCGCTATTTTACAACTTCTTGATCTGTCGTGCGTTGCACGTGGTCTGTCACGTGAATCGAGGTTGACTGCAGTTGAAGTTGCTACTGGATTTCGTTTTGTGGGGGAAGGAAGGAGAATCCTGATGAAGGTGATGGAGGATGAATCTTGTCATTTTGTGTAGAACTATCTAAGAGGAAGGAGAGGACGGCTCGCAAGTTTTTATACGATATTTTGACCTACCTATTCCTAGGAACAGGATTTTGGCAATGCAGAACAGAAAATATATATTATTTATTATGCAACATCAAGTCAAGAAACTGACAATTTGCACGTGTTTTGATTACTTATGCTTTGCTATTTTATGTCAGGCCCCCGGCCCCCGGCGCTGACCTGCCTGTGGAGCGTGGCTTTATTATGTATAGATAGTAAAACTCCAAGACTCGGCACGGGTTCAACTAGAAGTTTGTTTTCGATTTCAAAAATGGATCGCAGGTGTAGAAAATGGATCGCAGTAAGACCCAGCAGAGTCAAGTATGAAGGCTTGACAAATTGTTTTAAATATCAACGCAACGCAGTTTATGAGGACTGTAGACATGTAAATAAGAAAATACGTTTCTCTAACTAGGTATCTTCCTACAACTGAGTCTCGCGAACGATGCAGCCAACTCATCTTCTGTCATATGTTTTCATTGTTTGTCAATTTCCCATTGCATTCTCCCTCCCATGGGTGAGCGCTTCTCCATCTGATGTCTGGAATTGGAATTGACATGAGCAGCTTGAGAGCATCGAAGTAATCTACCTCTCCCAAGGCACAAACTATACCGACAAGTTCAGTAAGTTTACTTGTTGGCATTGTCATCAAGAGGACACTTATAGCTAACAATGCATGGTATAGCTACTGAGTTTATTAGTCAGAATTCATACCTGCTCCCAGATGGTTCTCCGTTAGACATAGCTTTTTGCGAGGACGTTCACCAAACAACGAGTCAGCTACAAGTAAAAGCCTCACCTGGATCTATAATTCTGCCACACTATCAGCAACGACAAATCAACGCATCTTTCAACATGGCACATTACCAGCCTGGTGTCATTCATTGGTATGGGACTCGAAATTTGAGAAATTCTAACAATAGGATGCTCTCCGAGGTCTTGAACTTCAAGAATGGCATTGATGGACAACGTAAGTGCCCAACAGTTCTGATAGTTGATGCTTGCTAACACAGCTTAGTGCTTGCAACACATCCACTTGATAGTTTGCAGGAGAACAGGGTGTCTAGTTTTGGCATAAATGCAGCCAGCATCATGCTTCCAACGGATCTCGAGGTTGGCAGCATATATACCCTTTACGGGTTGTGGAACACAACCAACGCCTACGAAGGAAACATCATGGTAATCTCGAATAAAGGATAATGTTACTTATAGATACTAAAAGCTGCAGA